>NC_041398.2:73168931-73171431 GCF_900747795.2 Erpetoichthys calabaricus
TGGATCTTAAAAATAAGTTATAAAGACAATTGTTCCTGTTAATTGCAGTCTCAATTGTTAAAAAAATATTTTAAAAGGAGCATCCCACATGAAAATATAACGATCTCAGTAACTGACAGTGCATACCAATGTATAAATTTTATGTCCGTTTGAGGTTAAAAAGAAAAGAAAAAAAAAGCAACACTTCATCCCCAGCAGGGAATCGAACTGAGGTCTGTGAGGCAAGGAAAAGCTGCTCTGCACTAAGAGGCAAATCTTAGCACACTATGCCACGGAAGCTGTTGAATCATTCTTGAAGCTTTTGTGAAAGTGTTTATTTGATCTTTGGAACTCGGGCTTTATATATTCTATAGTTTATGCCTACTACATTTTGTAACATTTATTACTAAAATATGAAAAAGTTTCTGTTTTAACAATGTGTTTACACAGATTACTTTAGAATAATGATCTCTCATTTCCACTGTAAAACTCCACTTCACTCCCACATAATCAATCAAGACGTGAGCTGGGAAAACTTCGCTCACGTTCTAAGTCGGTGGGGGGATGGAATAGCCGGCTGCTGGCAGCTTGTCTTTTATCAGCACATTTAGAGGACAAAGGATGCTGGCGGAGAGGTGTGAACGGATTTAAGAAGCGATTTAAGGTGGGCCGGATATACGAGTTTTTTCGTAGGCTCTGGCAATTCTAGTGTTAAAGCAGCGTCTCATGCAAATCATCCCACACGCATTTTATGAAGATGCCTCCTTTCCTACTGAAGCCCCTAACGTTGCGGTCAGCAAGTCGGCTAACATCCGCCATGTGCCGTCTTTCAGTTGCGAGAAGCAGATCATAGAATGGTTGAAACTGTTGCCCCTAACGTTGCGCCACGGCGTGTGGTTCGTTTATACCTCGTGTCTTCTCGTTAAACTTTTATCTCGCGAATATGTTATTGCAATCCGCAGCGGGAGCGTTTCTATAAACTTAATTTAAACTTACGTTTCACACCGTGCTTTGTTTCCCTTATGAACATGCTTGTATGCTTAACTCGCTCCGTTCTCAATTGTTTAATTAATTTTTTGCTCTTCGCTGTTTGCGGCTGTTCCTCCATTTCCCCCTACTTCGTTCTTTTATCTCGCGAATATGTTATTGCAATCCTTAACGGGAGCATTTCAATAAACTGATTGAAAATAGTTTTGCATTTACCTTTTTAGTAAAAGGCGAGCTTTTAAGCCTGAGAAATCACCCCGTAAATGCACACGTTTAATTGCACATGTGTTAATATGTATGGTTACACAGTATTAAAAGACAGTGAACAACGTCAGTTACCTTTCTTCCCGCGTTTGATAAAAGGTGAGCTTTTAAGCCTGAGAAATCACCCCGTAAATGCACACGTTTAATTGCACATGTGTTAATATGTATGCTTACACAGTATTAAAAGACAGTCAAAAATTAACGTCATTTACCTTCGTTCCCGCATGTGACTCGTGCTGTAAATGTCTTCCTTGTTTTTAGTTCACGTGATTATGTAGGAGGCGTGATGACGCGATACGTGACTCCGCCTCCTCCATTACAGTGTATGGACAAAAAATATGTTCCAGTTATGACCATTACGCTTTGAATTTCGAAATGAAACCTGCCTAACTTTTGTAAGTAAGCTGTAAGGAATGGGCCTGCCAAATTTCAGCCTTCCACCTACACGGGAAGTTGGAGAATTAGTGATGAGTGAGTCAGTGAGTGAGTGAGTGAGTGAGTGAGTGAGTGAGGGCTTTGCCTTTTATTATTATAGATGTGCAATTAAACGTGTGCATTTATGGGCAGATTTCTCAGGCTTAAAAGCTCGCCTTTTACTAAAAAGGTAAATGCAAAACTATTTTCAATCAGTTTATTGAAACGCTCCCGTTAAGGATTGCAATAACATATTCGCGAGATAAAAGAACGAAGTAGGGGGAAATGGAGGAAGAGCCGCGAAAAGCTAAGAGCAAAAAATTAATTAAACAATTGAGAACGGAGCGAGTTAAGCATACAAGCATGTTCATAAGGGAAAGAAAGCACGGTATAAAACGTAAGTTTAAATTAAGTTTATAGAAACGCTCCCGCTGCGGATTGCAATAACATATTCGCGAGATAAAAGTTTAATGAGAACACACGAGGTATAAACGAACCACACGCCGTGGCGCAACGTTAGGGGCAACAGTTTCAACCATTCTATGATCTGCTTCTCGCAACTGAAAGACGGCACATGGCGGATGTTAGCCGACTTGCTGACCGCAACGTTAGGGGCTTCAACTATGGCGCTGACGCCACATCTCAGTGCCAACACTTTGCAGACTGTACTTAAATGACACGCCCTCCTCACTGGACAGTTAAAAACACCAATCAAACTAACGATGACATCAAGTATTACCCAATCAAAAGTAGGAAAGGAGGCATCTTCATAAAATGCGTGTGGGATGATTTGCATGAGACGCTGCTTTAAAAAAAAAATGATAACAAAAATACGGGATAAATCCCGTCCAGTATT